>NW_006911913.1:552074-561428 GCF_000338995.1 Bipolaris sorokiniana ND90Pr
TGTTGAAATAAGGAGGGTGCTACTTGTTCTATAGCTAGCTCAGAGGTAGAGTCGTCTACTTGTCTAGCGATAGACTCAGAGATAGCGAATCGATAGGTTCTAGGATAAAAAGAGAGAAATAATGCTAGGGGAGAGAGATAAGGATTGGATTGATCTGATCTAGTAGTCTGATCTGTTCTTGTAATCTGCTCTGGTACTATCTACTAGCTATTCTACTACTATATATATTAGCTGTACTAGATTCTAGAAGAATCTATCTAGTAGTAGATTACGTAGCTATAGACGTAATAGATAGATAAATTGTGTAGGGATTGGTTGACTAAAGAATCCGAGTATAGTGCTGATCACCCGGATTATGTCAGAGATTAGCTGATTAGCTTATATCTCTAACACTAGGTAGCTTAGTAAGCCTATCCTTTAATAAGCTCCATACGTTTTCTATAGGATTTAAATCAGGACTATAAGGTGGATGTGGAAATAGCTTAATGTGGTTTCGTCTAAACCAGCTTAAAACGTTTCTAGCCTTATGGATCTTGGCATTATCCTGTTGAAAACTCCAACCTAGAGTTATTAATTAGTTTAATATATATAGTAATATAAATATTTATATATATGTAGAGAAATATAGAAATATAAGTAAAAATTAGTATATATTACTTACCTCTTTTAATCTGAGGTTTAACGTAAGGTATTAGGCACTTTCGAATATAGTGGGAATTCTGATGGCTAATAGTTGATTTTGGCGTTTTAATAACTACTATATCGGATCTTCCTCCTACCTAAATAGCAGCCCAAACTTGGATAGTAATATCGCGATCTATATCTTTATTAGTAATTAAGCTACTATAATAAGAATATAATATCTTAAAAATAGATTTTATAGGTAAATATTGGAAAATATAAATATTAATCTAAACGTACTTTTATTCTTGGTAGAAATAAGCTTTTAGCCTAACTGCTGATTTCTGCGTTTTCTCATATATTCTGATCGAGATCCATGCCCACGTTCGATTCCACACTCGTCTGAGAATATAATCTTTCTAAAATTAATACTAGAAAGTTCTTTTAGCTGGTTCTTAGCATAGGCTAGTCTCTTTTTAGCTCTAGAGGCGTTTAAAATCTATTTTTTAGAACAGATATTAACGGTCTAACCTTGATCCTTAAGAACCCTTTGAAGCGTTCTAGAAGAAATATCTAGACTATTTTCTCTTATTAAACGCTTCTTTTGCTTCTTAGGACTTCTAATAATATCTCTATTAATAGCTCTTAAAGCTCTAGAAGATACCTTAGAAACCCTGCCTCTACTAGCTCTTTCTTAGTTAAAATAACTTGTCTTCTTTTTTTTAATTCGGTATTTAGCGTTATAAATAGCACGGGGGCTTTTATTAAAGTATTTAATAATGTTTACTAGTAGTACGTTTGCCTCTAGTAACCTATCGAGTTGCGATTCGAAATTTAATAATTTTACGTACATAAGAGGAGAATATAGTTCTAAGTTTCTAAGAGAGAAAAAATATTAATATATACTCTAATATTACTAATCACTGACTAATATAGAGCTTATATAAGTAGTACCTAAAAATAATTTTAATTTATTTCTATATATTTAACGTATAAACTTTAATAACTAAGATACTTATATAATTACTTAGTAAGTATATTACTAATATATATAGACTAATATTAAAAAAGTCAAAATTTACAGCGCGAAATTTAGAGCTAAAGTTAGAAGATTTTTTTACTCTACGTTTAAGAGGATAAATAGCCTTCCTGCTGCTGACTAAGCAACCTTACTAGACTAATATCTTAAACGCCAAGAAATTCTCTATTCAACGATATATTTTTTATTAGTTTAGCGCTAATACCCATTGAGCAATGGATGTTTGAAAATCACAACTTTTTTGAGTTCTTTTTTTTTTTGTCACCCCACTGTATAAAAGGAAGCATTCTGTCACACTGAAAAGGAACAACGGCCTCACTGAGGAAGACTGCCTAAATTTGCACTATGTTGCTTCTGTTCCCTCATATGATGAAGTGGCAGATGATAATGCTGAATTTTCTTTGCGCATGGTAACCCAAAGTTTCACGACGAGTGCCCCTACTGAATCTTTGGAAATCACTCTTAAGTACGTATAATTGTGAGATACTAACTGTACGCCCACACCTTTTCATACCGAGCACTGCCCACGAAAGGATACGTTAATACTACTAGAACACTCTTCTTTTCTTTTTCTTCTTTATTAGCTCTATACGGCGTGAAAAAGGGAGGTAAAAGCATCGTTTTTTATCTGTGCGCAAGTGCTAACCTATGCATGGGTATTTGGAGACATAGATTTTCTTTCAACTAAGCTATGTCATGTGGAGGCAGAGGGGCGGCGCCGAAGGCACCTACACCAATACCCCAAACAAGGCAGCCTAGACTCACACCCCTGGAATGAGAGAAATGTTCGTGGTTTTAAAAATCATCCTTTACTCAAAATTGGTTTCAGTATCGTTCAAAGAAAGCGAGGAAAATACGGAAGTATATAACCACTTGCAGGTGGTTCCATCCATCTAACTACATTATGCTCAACATTAACTCGACTCACAAGAAACTCACAGTACTACTCCAAGTTTGGCGACGCGCCTGTATACTATGCTGCTAGAGTCCTCCCCCCGCAATATAAGTACCACCTCGGGGCACTATGGAAAGTCCCTGATAATCATAACACGCAGTGCAACGACCCTTACTACCGCTATGGATGGGTTACAAACAGTCAGCGTGCTTTTCTAGTGCTGTGGAAGGGCTTTGGCTCGTAGCTTTCTTTTCAGAAGCTATTGAGCAGTTTGTATCAAGTAAAAATAAGGAACAAATGGAGAGTGTAGACTCTGCACGTGGTTTGCGAGCATTAAATCCCTCATTTTTATATCCCACAAGCTAGCATAAGGAAACTGTCAAGCAACTGTGGGAGCTTTCACACGATCTGACAAATCTCCGAATTCAGCCACAGATCTGGAGGCGCCTAATGTCCAATTGGCTTAACCTATACGGGCTGATTTTGGTATTTTACTATGAGGCATTTTTCTTGGCCGGATGACGGAGGGAAACGCATCAAGCTGGTTGGCTACACACGACTCGGGCCGTTGATGATAAAACCATTTGGTGTAGCTTGTGACTTGCGCTACAGGCCGCTATGACAGCAAAAGCCTCATTTACAATTGCCGTCGGCCTAGGCCACGGAGTCTTTCAGTACGATGGCATGTCTGTCTTATTTGATCGCGCTTGATCGCGATTACAGAACCACACAAACCGGCTTGCGTTTTTTCTCTTTCCATTCCTAGGAAGCTCTTTCTGAAGTAGACTGCCACACTGTACCGTCAGCTTAATCCACAGAGCATCCTCAGCAATGACTTCCAGTAAATGCAATGTGCCTGACGATCACGAAGAGACCGAACCTACTGGAGATATAAACGACATCGAGAAGCAAGAGAAAACACCCTATATTGTCTGGGAGGATGTCAATCATCCCGGGAGGGGCCGTTTAGATGGTAGAACCGTTCGCCGCCAATCGCGCAGTAGAAGCCAAGGTTCTATTTCGAGTGTTCGAAGTCGTACACACTCTGCATCTGGCATTCCTACCGAGTTCCGCACGCTTTCCATCCAAGTGAGCGAGAGCAAAGCCAAAGCAAGAGATCCGCCATTGAAAAACGGCGAAGATACCAAGAACGCGAACAGCGATTACTTTGGACAACTCGACTACCACACACTGAGTACGAAGAGCGTCTGCGACTGCTTTAACGTCTTTCAGAACTAGGGTCTCAGCAAAGAGGCAGCTGCCACACGGCTTTAACGCGACGGCAAGAATGCGATCCCTAGCCCACCCGAACACACGTGGCGGAAAATCTTTTGGTATGTGTTTGGAGGCTTCTGCTCCGTTCTATGGATTGGAGTCATCATCTTCTTCATATGCTGGAGGCCTTTGGGAGACCCTCACCCTGCAGCGTATAACCTGGGCCTGGCCATCTTAGTGCTCATCGTCATCCTCCTTCAAGCTTGCTTCTCGGCCTTCCAAGATTGGTCAACGAAGCGAACGATGCAATCAATCTTGGACTTACTTCCCTCAGATGCGATGGTCCTCCGTAACGGCTCATTTATCAAGGTTCCTTCTACTAATATAGTCGTCGGTGACATTGTTCGTATTTCCATCGGCGACAAAGTACCTGCCGACATGCGTTTGTTGACCACTTTGGGCGATGTACGGTTCGATCGTTCGATGATAACTGGAGAAGCCGAGGAAGTCGACAGTGCGCTTGATTCTACGGACGAGAACTTCCTCGAGTCGCGCAACATCTCCTTCATGGGAACTATGGTGGTCAATGGCAGCGCTGTTGGCATTGTTGTGTTGATAGGAGAGAATTCTGTCATGGGTCGTATCGCGCAGGCAACGTCTGGAGTCAAGGAAGAACCTACCCTTATCCAACGCGAGATTAGTCGATTCGTCTATATTATCGTATGCTTGACGGTATTCCTTGCGCTCTTGTAAGTCCGAAGACCAGATTATTCATGGAAAAAGCTGACCGTATAAAAGATTATTATTCGTTTGGGTCGGGTGGTTACGAAAAGACCACAAGGGCTTCCTCTCCGTCATCGCCATGCTCAACAATGTCATGGGTTGTGTCGCCTCATTCATTACCGAGGGTATGCCCGTTGGCGTAGCGCTGACGCTCATGATGGTAGCGCGACGCATGAAGAGTGCCAATGTCTTGCCCAAAGGACTATCTACAGTTGAGACTCTCGGATGTGTCAACGTCATATGTTCCGACAAGACAGGCACTCTGACTGAGAACAAAATGACTGTCACTTCAATAGGATTTGTGGACGAGCTGAAGTCTGCTGATGACCTTGCGCCTATGCTCGCTTCTGAAAGCTATCCAGGGGCTTTGCAAGACCTCCATAAGGCCGCCATCTTGTGCAACGACGCCATGTTTGATCCAACAACTATTCAATTGCCCGTAAACGAAAGAGCCATTCAAGGCAATGCGACCGATGGAGCTGTGTTACGCTTTGCTGAAGGGGCGAAACTGGGGCGTCCTCTCCACGAGACTTTCCCTCGCGTCTTTTCGATCCCGTTCAACTCAAAGAACAAATGGATGCTCTCGGTACATGAACAAGGGAAGAAATGCAAAGAATCGGAAAAGCCAGAATTTTTAGTACTTGTCAAAGGCGCGCCCGATGTGCTACTCCCAAAATGCTCCTCTTGGCTGTCATTCCATACAAACACTGTCCAACCACTGGATAGTGAAGCGTGTCACCTTCTATCCCAGGCACAAGAGAAACTCTCGCGTAATGCAGAACGTGTTATCATGCTCTGCCAGCGGCGATATGGGCCAGTTGCATCCCTGCGCTCCAACGCCTTTTCGGACGAACTTACTGAGCATGCTCTGACTGATCTCACTATCATCGGCATTTTGGGCATCCTCGACCCCCCACACCCAGAATCAGCTGAAACTGTTGCAACATGTCGTAGAGCTGGTATCAGATTCTTCATGGTTACAGGTGACTTTGGTCTCACGGGAGCTGCAATCGCCCGGCGAATCGGCATCTTCTCTAGTGATAGAGAACCGGACACAATAGCGAAAATCATAGATCACAATGCTTCTAGAGGTGTGGCGACTGCGAAAACCATCTCCAGCAGCTCCTAAAACCAATCTCTGCTTCTCGAAGGCACGCAACTTGGCGATCTGAGCGACGCTGATTGGGACGTGGTTTGTCAATACGAGGAAATTGTGTTCGGGCGCACAACACCTGAACAGAAACTGCGCATTGTCAATGAGCTCAAGCGACGTCAAAATGTAGTCGCTGTGACTGGAGAAGGGGTTAACGATGCCCCTGCCCTTCGTGCTAGCGATGTAGGTATCGCTATTGTGTCCGGTTCTGATGTTGCTCTGGAAGCCTCCGACTTGGTCCTGATGGATAAGTTCTCTTCAATCATCGATGGTATTCGTCTTGGGCGACTTGTATTTCAGAACCTTCAGAAAGTTATTGGGTAAGCCCATCGACTCTAGCAAGGCAATACGTGACTAACTCGTTGACACAGATACCTCCTGCCCGCAGGGTCCTGGTCTGAGATATGGCCCGTTCTCCTGAATGTCTTCTTTTGAAGTACCCCTTCCATTGAGCTCTTTTCTCGTGATTATCATTTGTGTTTTCACGGATCTCTTCTGCTCGCTCTCCCTTATTATGGAACGTGAGGAGTTTGATCTTCTCTCACTACGTACGCGACATACCAAGCGCGATCATCTCATCAACGTCAAGATCTACATACAGTCATATCTCTTCATTGGAGTGATGCAGACTATCTGCGCGCATTCCATGTTCTTCCTTTATGTGGCGTCATGCAAAGATACCTGCTTCCGCCCTCTTCTTTGCCTACGAAAAGTATACAGACGGTTTCTATGGGTACAGCATGGACGAACTCAACCACTTCAACACCGTCGGGCAATGCGTCTACTTTGTCACTCTTGTCATTTTACAATGGGTCAATATTCTATCTATCCGCAACAAGCACCTCAGCATCCTACAGGCCGACCCGTTCCGCAAAGACAGGCGCAATCCTTGGCTCGCTGCGGGTATTCTTGTCAGCTTGTGCATTGCTATCTTTGTAACGGAAGTTGAAGGCATACAGAATCTGTTTGGTACTGCTTCGGTACCCATGGAGTTCTGGCTCATTCCAATACCATTGGCGCTCGGTATTATAGTCATGGATGAGATGAGGAAGTTGGCTGTTAGGATGTGGTCAAACGGGCCGATTGCACGCATCGCGTGGTAGTTTCAAACGACATGGTACGCCAGATGATCTTCTCGCGTGTATCAGTATGTCTACATATTATTCATTAATAAAGGACGATAGTAAAATCCACCAAATAATACTTCGATTCCTTAATTGATTAGGATATGACTTTTAATTTATGTCGTACTGAGGCCAACCTTACTGGTAGCATGGAAAGTTGATGTTGAAATGAGTGATAGAAGTGCCTATCTGCTCCAAAACCAAACACCATATATGCTCATAGTCTAATGAGATTCAACTCCACAAAATATAGATATAAGTTGCAAGTCGCAACGTTGGTGCAAATCAAACTGATATGAAACCAAAGCCTACTCATTACTGGAATTGCTGTCCCTCCCCATGCAACCAGAATAAATCCCACGTACTCTGAGATCTGCGACGGCCGTTGTGCGATGCTTTCTTTGTATTGGTAAAACATCCCTATTGTCATATTAGTATTCTCTTCGTACGGTAGAACTCTATACCGATATCAACCTGCACCTTTGCCATCACAATTCCCAGAAAATGTTGAAGCACCAGCGTTACGCTAGCATGATACGCCGGAGCCACCAGTGCATGGACCGCCAGAGATAATCTGGGATCCATGGCATATGAGCTGGACCTGAGCTGTTGCGAAACCAGAAAACAAGAGCATGCCGGTAGCGACAATAGAGACGAAGTGGAGTTGCATTTTCGCGATTAATCAGGTGGATACCGTAGATCGAGGAAGGTGAGTGGAGGAGTTGAGGAAGTGTGATGGTATTGAAGTCTTGATTGTTGATAACATTGGGTACAATAGTTCGTAGTATTTATATTCCTCCGCTCACCTCTTCCTTCGTATACACAGAGAGAAGAAGAGCCGCATCGGTCCGAGGTATCAGAGTTGTCAACAACTATGGGCGACCTGTCTTCTCCCAGTTTGGCCACAGGAGCAGAATGAGGTAAGGTCACAGCGGCTTGATATCTAACACGTGACATGACAATAGTTAGATGTACCCGCGATACTTTCGATCCCGAGAGTGCCAGCTTCATCAGATCCATTTTATAGAGATTCCACAGACCATTGCTCATTTCCACTGTGACAACCTTTGTATCTACTCAGTTTGATTGACAGGTTTAACCTAGCTTGATTGTTGATAAATCTGCGGGGTATAGCTATGATGAAACAGAATAACAAGGAAACAAAGCTGTAGAGGCTCCCGGTATGGTTAATCAGGTGTTCTTGCTTGTTATCAACACAGAGACATATTACCAATGCAAGTATTGAAGTGGGAGAAATATCTCCAAGACATGGGTCAACTTCTAGACTCAGATGTAACGGGGTTTAATACGGGGTAAGGTTGTACGTATGTAAGACCTAGCCCTAACTACGACGGAACATGCAGGGGTTTCTGTCGAAGTAATGAATGTTGGATTTGTCAATGTTTTATACCAAAGCGTCTTCCCACCATAGTGTAGTTCAATAGCCTTTTCTCATCCTCTCCTACTAAAGTTCTATACCATTCTTTTTGGTTTTTCTACTCAAGAGCTATAGGCTATCAAACATACCTTTTTTTGTGTTCTCAAACTATTTTATGAACATTTATGAAGGATATAAGAGAAGTCAGCTTACTTGTATCAGATTATAAGAGCGAATCTATATTTACCAATCAAACAGTAGGAAACTTAGATTAATATATTCTGAGTTAGCTACAAAATAGACCTACTACACCTAGTTGGGAGTCCTGCATGACCCGTAGGTATACTGGACCCCACAAGGAGCGAAATGCCCCTTCTCCTCATCCACGACCTCTTCATTGCAAGTAATAGGAAGAATTCTCTCCTTGACAGGGACAAGAACGCTAAAGGTCAACCAATGTCTACGTTAGAAGGTGATGATCTTTCAGGGCCAAAGATTACATGATTAACATCCCGCCAAGAAGCACTATCTCTATGGTAACAATGATGGAGGGGATAGCAAGACTAGAAGCAATGAGGATGTAAGGATGTATAGATTTTATTACAGTGGGGTGACAAAAAAAAGTCCAAATCCAAAAAGTTATCGTTTTTAAACATTTATTACTTTATAACTAGAAAAGCTATTCTAAAACGGGTTAATGCATTTTAAAGCCAAGATGTCCTAGTTCAGTATAGGGTAGTCACGTGACTGTAAGTCAGCCTTTTTATTAGCTAAAATAAACCGAAAACCGCGTGCTTTAGAAATCTATAGATATTTGTATTTTTTTCGCGCTTAAATTTTTAAGTTTTTTAAGATTTTATTATATATATACAGGGGGGTGACAAAAAAAAAACGTAGTTAAAAAAGTAATAGTTTTTAAAAGATGATAACTCAGCTTATAGAGCACCTATACTTAAACGGGTTAGTCCATTGAAAACTAGATATCAAGTAGTTTATAATGACTATATTACGTAATGCTTAGTAAGCTTATTCCTGGCTACAAAACATGCTAAAGTTCGAGAAGTAATTTTTCTAGATTCTAACTAAATATTTCGCGCTGCTATTTTAGATCTTATATACTAACAAGTGCTATATATAGTTAGATTA
>NW_006911913.1:562554-571613 GCF_000338995.1 Bipolaris sorokiniana ND90Pr
GTAGATAGAAATGTTTTAATAGCTATATTGGCGTTAATAAGTGTTGAAATAAGGAGGGTGCTACTTGTTCTATAGCTAGCTCAGAGGTATAGTAGTCTACTTGTCTAGCGATAGACTCAGAGGTAGCGAATCGATAGGTTCTAGGATGAAAAGAGAGAAATGCTAGGGGAGAGAGATAAGGATTGGATTGATCTGATCTAGTAGTCTGATCTGTTCTTGTAATCTGCTCTTTTTTTTCTATCTACTAGCTATTCTACTACTATATATATTTGCTGTACTAGATTCTAGAAGAATCTATCTAGTAGTAGATTACGTAGCTATAGACGTAATAGATAGATGAATTGTATAGGGATTGGTTGACTGAAGAATCCGAGTATAGTGCCGAGCACCCGGATTATGTCAGAGATTAGCTGATTAGCTTATATCTCTAACAATAAGCCGATCAACTTCAGCTTCAAATTTAGAAAGTTTTGGATCCATCTAGAGGAAATTGTAACGGGCTGAACGCCCTTTGGATAGCTCCTCGATGGAATCTCGGCCTACTCGCAGAACCCGGGTGCTGTCTTGAGCACCCGGATTCTCTGCGCACCGCCCGAACGACGTTCAGACGATAGCCGCAGGACCCAGAAGCTGCCTCGTGCACCTAGACTTCACCGGTCCGATTGTTACTCGGGTAACCAGCTTGTATATAGACAGCTACGTAGCTTGGGAGCTTAGCTCCTCATCGAATACAACCTCTTATATACCTCGCGATTGCTCCCTAGAGCGCAGCCCCTTACATTTTGTATTCGATCCCAATTAGACATAAGCCTTAGGCGGACTGTCTTCTAACTAAGCTTCAGAACGTGCTATTAGCATAAGCTAGTAACACGGAGTTGGTGCTGCAATAGGTACGAAAGGCCTTAGCGCAGCGAGTAGGTGGACCGTCGCAAGATAGTACATCTAGAGTAGAGCTTCGCAGGAAGCTTAGCCGTGAGAGACAGTAGGCGAAAGAGTCGCCCAGGACCTGTTAGAAGCCCTACCGTGTCTTGGAAAGCCGAGCCGTAGGCGCAACGTCGCGTAATAAACTACCTAAAGGCCACTCGGGCCTAGCGTACAGTTAGCTAGAAGCGGACGTTATAGTGAGAAAGTCCTGTCAATTCTCTATCGGACGAGGTGCAGGCCGTGCGATTACTCTCAATCGGAGACGGGATCCTATGAGCGAGACGGTAAGACGTGAGTCTTCCTAGGGACGCGACGCAACAGCGATAGAGCGCTATTTAGATTCCGGCTGGTAATAAGGACAGCCGAAGGTAAGCCCTACCAGTCCTCGCCGACGAGGAGTAGGCCGTAGTCCGGGACTGCGCGAGCAGATCAAGAGACGATTAGAAGCCACACGCGACGATAAGGGGGTACTCAATAAAGTTTTCTTAGAACCCCCCTAAGAACAGTACGATGGAGATTAACGTTCCTAACTTGAACGTAGAAGAGCTAGCGGCGTACGCTACCGCTAAGAGTCAGGTAGGAGTCTCGGACGAAGAGATCCTGCGTGAGATTATATAAATGCTGAGAGAGGACGGGTAGAAAGAGGCAGCGATTGGCCTAACAATTGAAGCAGTTGTAAAACGGTCAACGGTGGTAGGAGAGAGAAGCCCGCTAAGGTAAAAGAGCTCACTGAAGAGCGACTAGAGCGCTATAGTTTAGATGATGGAGTAGATGATGCGACTCCTTAGCCTAATAGTTAGTTGTTTAGAGGCACTCGAACGGAACTAAGCCGAAGGACGCTCGGAAGCCTTCTTAGGAGTTAATACCCTACTACTACCGCTAATAATAACTGCTAAGCCAACGGCCCGCAAGAATAAGTTCCCAGGCCCAGAACGTTTCGATAGGACCCGTAAGAACTACCTAGGCTAGAAGTTCGAATGCGAAGGGAAGCTAGAATATAACGTTGCTATATTCCTAACAGAGGACTCGAAGGTTCGATACATGCTTAGCCGAACGAAGGATAAGACAAACTAGGTCCTTCTTCCCTAGGTGCTTAAGAATAAGGAGCGAACGACCGCCGGACTATGGGAGCATATGGATACTCACTTCCAAGACGTCCACTAGCAGCAGCGAGCTCTAAATAAGCTTCGACACCTAAAGTAAGAACGACGCCCAATACGCGACTACGTCTCGGAGTTTAATTAACTCCGCGTAGAGTCCCGACAGACGTTCAGTTCAGCAGTAGCTCGTGAGATGTTCAGCGAAGGACTCGGAGAGGAACTCCAGAAGCTAATGCTCCATACCCCTAAGAATGGGAGTTTAAAAGAGTATATGGACAAGGCAATCGAGCTTTCCGACGACCTGTATCAGATCTAACTACATAGGAGGAACTAACAGAACGTAGCCTATAATCACGCGCAAGCATCTCCAAAAGCTACCCGGCGAGAGAATAGCCCAGAAGCGATAGACTAGGAACCCTCAAGAGTCAATCGAGCACGAGAGAAGACGAGTAGGCCAAGACGACCTCCGCGGGACTGCTATAGCTGTGGAGAGCCGGGTCATCTAGCTAGGAACTGTCCGAACAACGTTCGGGTTGAGAGAGCTAGAGCCCTCCCTAAGAGCGAAAAACGGAAGCAGCTAGAAGAGGCTAAGGACCTAGCTAACAGTAACTCAGGAAAAGAGGAGCTCTAAGCCAGAGTCTCAGCTTAGAGCCTCTGAAGATGGATCGGCAGATAAGTAGCGAATAGAGTTAATTTCAGCGAAAGCACATGCGTCCCCCGCCAATTACTATAGATCTAATTATAAACAACGTAGTTAACGCTACAGCACTAATCGATTATAGATATCTCTGCTACGTACTAATTAACAGAAAGTTCGCTTACCGCCACTATCTAGAGCGCTTTCAGATCCCTACCCGAATAATTAAGGGAGTAAACGGTAAGCTGTTAGAGATTAACGAGGTCGCCCAATTCTCGTTTAAGCTGCATAGGTACGAAGAGTCTGCCTATACATATATAATGGATTTGTCCTCTGGCGAGAACGTCTACCTAGGAAGAGGGTGGATAGATCACCGCGATGTGACGATAGCCCCCGCGAAGAAGAGCATCTTTATCCACTCAAAAGGCATTCAAGTGCGATTAACAGAGGGGACCCTACAAGGAGGAGTCCGACGCGTAAACGCCGCCGCATTCGCAGCGCTACTTCGCCAACACAAGAGCGCTCTAAATAGCGTTCAGATCTTCGCCGCGTCGATCGCGGATATCGACAAAGCGTTATAACCAAAGAAGCCCGTGGACGTACAAGCGCTGCTACCAACGCAGTACTAGAAGTTCTATAAGCTCTTTAACCCGAAGCAAGCAGAAAAGCTTCCACCGCATTAAGGGCCAGAGATGGACCACAAGATTAAGTTAGAGCCGAAAGACGCTCAACCGCTATAGGGACCTCTCTACAGCATGTCGCGCGGAGAGCTCCTAGTTCTCTGAAAAGAACTTACGTCACTTCTCAAGAAGGGATTCATCCGTGTAAGTAGCTCACCAGCCGCTACGCCAGTGCTATTCGCGAAGAAGCCAGGAGGAGAGCTCCGATTGTGTATCAACTATCGAGCCCTGAATGCGATTACTAAGAAGGACCGATATCCACTACCGCTTATCCAAGAGACGCTTAATAGCTTAAGCAAAGCTAAATAGTTTACAAAGTTAGACGTTATCGCGGCCTTCCATAAGATCCGCGTCGCACCAGGCGATAAGTGGAAGACGGCCTTCCGAACGAGGTTCGGACTATTCGAATAGCTAGTTACTCCGTTCGGTATGGCGAACTCCCCAAGCACCTTCTAACGATATATCAATTAGACCTTAAGAGAGCACCTAGATGACTTCTACTCAGCCTATCTAGACGACGTGCTAATCTATACTAACGGCGATCTGCGCCAGCATCGAGAGCATGTCCGAAGGGTACTTAGTAAGCTTTAAGCCGCAGAGCTACAGGTGGATATTAAGAAGTGCGAGTTTAAAGTCAAGACAACTAAGTACCTTAGGTTTATTATCGAAGCGGGCAAGAGAATAAGCATAGATCCAGCTAAGGTAGCCGCAATCCGCGAGTGGGAGGCGCCGAGGACAGTAAAGGGAGTAAGATCGTTCCTAGGATTCGCGAACTTCTACCAAAGGTTTATCAAGAACTTCGCACAGCTAGCCGCACCCCTCACGAGACTCACAGGTAACATCCCTTTCTAATAGGGAGCCGAAGAGCAGTCAGCCTTTAAGAAGCTAAAGGAGATCTTTATCACAGAGCTAACGCTGGCGGCGTTCAACCCGGATCAGGAGACAGTACTCGAGTGCGATTCGAGTGGCTACGCGGTAGGCGGAGTGCTATCGCAGTACGGCGACGATAGAGTCTTACAACCATGCGCATTCTTCTCACGAAAGAATAACGCGCACGAGTGCAACTACGAGATCCACGACAAGGAGTTACTCGCAGTAGTACGATGCCTTGAAGAATGGGACTCCGAACTACGTTCGGTCGAGAAGTTTAAGGTAATCACGGATCATAAAAACCTAGAGTACTTTATAAAACCCCGTATGCTGAACGAGCGTCAGATAAGATGGTCGCTCCTACTTAGCAGGTACAACCTAGAACTGCTGTATCGGCCGGGTAAGCAGAATGTAAGAGCTGACGCGCTCTCAAGAAGAGAACAGGACCTACCTACAGAGGCAGAAGACGAGCGCCTACAGAAGCGCTTCGTGCAAATATTCAAGCCAACGAACTCCTGCTACGAGGAGTTAGCTGAGGAGGGCTCGGACGGCAGAGCCCTAGTAATGGTCGCGAGACCACAAAGAGAAAAAGAGACAGCTAGCACGACTGAAGACCAGTCGGACGTACTAGAGGCACAATCCCAGCAGGAAGAAGACACTCCTCCGCCGACTGAAGACGGTTCAGACCAGTCTCCTTCCGAAGAACCAGAGGAAGGAGAAAGAACGCAGCGGAACGAGCTAGAAGAACTCTGGGAGGAGGCGGCGACGAAAGATCGAGTCTACCAAGGAGCGAAGAAGGCAGTAGAGGACCAAGAGCGACGTTTCCCCGCGAACTTAGGCCTAAAGTGCTCAATTGAAGACTGCTCAGCAGACGGTGGAGTCCTGTTTTACTAAGGGCGCAAGTGGGTGCCAGACAACGACGAGTTGCGAACGGCAATCATCAGCAGCGCCCACGACTCACTAGTCACCGGTCACCTAGGGCGCGAGCTAACTTACAAGATACTCGCAAGGGACTACTTCTAGCCAGGCATGACCAATTCGATCCGAAGATACGTTAGAAACTGCGACACCTGCGGACGGAGTAAGTCCTAGAGAGAGAGCACGCAAGGCCTTCTGAAGCCACTACCGATACCTACTCGGATCTGGAAGGAGATCTCTATAGATTTCGTTAAAGGGTTACCAGAGAGCGAGAGCATAACTAGCCTAATAGTAATTACCGATCGGCTTAGCAAGGGCGCGATCTTCATACCTCTTCCGAACACAAAGACTGAGACAGTAGCCTAGAAGTTTATCGAGCGAGTAGTTGCGTACCACTAGATACTAGATGCCATAACCTCCAATAGAGGCAGCCAATTCGTGAGCGCCCTGTGGGCGAGACTATATAAGCTTCTAAAGATTAAACGAAGACTGTCAACTGCCTACTACCCACAAACCGATAGCGCCACGGAAAGAATGAACAGCGTCTGGGAGACCTATATCCGATCTTTCACGAACTAGGCTCAGGACGACTAGGTACGACTCTGCCCAATAGCCCAGATCGCTATTAATGGCAGAAACGCAACGTTAACAGGCATATCACCATTCTTCCTTCAGCACGGGCACGAAGTGGAGCCGCTGCAGCTAGAGCTAGGAAATGAAAGACGACAGCGGAAACCAGCCGAACAGCTTTCGGACGAGCAGAAAGCGGCAGAGATCGCGGTCAAACTACAGCAAGCTGTAGAACTAGCCCAAGCAGGAATGGCAGTCGCTCAACAAGAACAGGAGAGACAGGCGAATAAGACTCGGAGAGAGGCACAGAGCTACTAAGTAGGCGATAAGGTATGGTTGAAGCTCGATCAGCAGTATAGCACAGGGCGAAGCTCTAAGAAGCTCGACTAGAAGAACGCTAAGTACACAGTGGTTAAGGTAATCGATAGCTACTCAGTTCAACTAGACACGCCGCCAGAACCGCACCCTGTTTTTCATGTCGACCGATTAAAGCTCGCTAGCAACGATCCTCTCCCGAACCAGGTTCAGGATGACTATCAGCCACAGCCGCTGCAGGTAGACGGAGAAGACGAATAGGAGGTAGAGGACATTATAGCAGAAGAGGTACGCCGCCGTGGGAGAGGGCGTAAGCTATACTACGAGGTGAAGTGGAAAGGGTTCCACCGAACGACGCTCGAACTAGCGGAGCTACTAGAGGACGCTAAGGCAGTAGATCGTTGGGAAGCGTTCACAGAGACCAAACGAGACAGCGAGGGCCGCCTCCCGGAAGGGTTTCGGAGAGGCGATGCGGTATCACCCTAAGGAGGGGGGTATTATAACGGGCTGAACGCCCTTTAGATAGCTCCTCGATAGAATCTCGGCCTACTCGCAGAACCCGGGTGCTGTCTTGAGCACCCGGATTCTCTGCGCACCGCCCGAACGACGTTCAGACGACAGCCGCAGGACCCAGAAGCTGCCTCGTGCACCTAGACTTCACCGGTCCGATTATTACTCGGGTAACCAGCTTGTATATAGACAGCTACGTAGCTTGGGAGCTTAGCTCCTCATCGAATACAACCTCTTGTATACCTCGCGATTGCTCCCCAGAGCGCAGCCCCTTACAGAAATAAAGATCTAAGAGACTAAGAATTAAAAGAGTGATATAACGTGTTCTATCAGTAAGCTGCGCACATCAGTAAGCTGCGCACCCCACCAAACTTGACGCGACACTCTACACAACCACCACAATGCCGCGACAACAACGCTCTATCCAGACTTCTTATGAAGGTAGAATAAGCCTTGCTATCGCATCCTATTATAATAATAAAAAACAATCTCTCCGCGCTCTTGCGAAAGCTTATGATGTGCCAGAATCAACTCTTCGGACGCGTCTTCATGGCGTTAAGCCACGATCAGAGATAGTATCTGCTAGGCGTAGACTATCACCTATTGAAGAGCATTCTCTTGTGCAGTGGATCCTAGACCTTGATCGACGAGGATTTCCGCCACATATTATTGACGTACGACGTATGGCAGACGCGTTACTCGCCGCGCGTGGCCAAGATCCACCTCCAGCACCTGTGGGCAAATGCTGGGTGTCGCGCTTTATCCAGAACCAGCCAGAGCTTCAGACAAAGTGGAGCAAAAGGCTTAATAGCCAGCGCGCTAACTCTGAGGATCCTATCGCAATTGCAGCGTGGTTTAAGCTAGTAGAGGAGACGCGCCAGACGTACGACGTTCTAGATCAGGATATCTACAACTTTGATGAGACTGGATTCGCGATGGGCGTCGCTGGCACGTCAAAAGTTGTAACTAGCTCTGACAGAGTTGGTAGAGCAGTTGTTGTACAGCCAGGCAATCGCGAGTGGGTTACAGCAATTGAGTGCGTTAACGCGTCTGGCTGGTCTCTGCCACCGTTTATAATACTGTCTGGTAAGGTCCACCAGAGCAGCTGGTATCATAATCTCCCACCAGACTGGACTATTAGCGTCTCAGATAATGGCTGGACGACTGATCAGCTTGGCGTAGAGTGGGTAAAGCACTTTAACCAGCATACAGCGGCTCGTACAGCTGGAGTCTATCGGCTGCTTATTCTAGACGGCCATAGTAGTCACGCAACGCCAGAGTTCGACCAGTACTGCGCTGAGAACAAGATTATCACTCTCTGTATGCCGCCTCACACTTCGCACCTCCTCCAGCCTCTAGATATGAGCTGCTACTCTCCTCTTAAGCGCGCGTACGGACGCGAGGTTGAGGAGCTCGCCCGGCATGGGGTCTACCACATTGACAAGATAGACTTCCTTGCAGCCTATACACGGATCCGGCCGATAGTTTTCACGCAGCAGAATATCCAGGCAGGCTTTCGGGCGACAGGGCTTGTCCCTCCTTGTCCAGATCGCGTTCTATCGTCACTTACTGTAGCCAGAACACCGTCTCCACCACAGACAGCTACAGATAATAATACTACAGCGCAGGCAGCAACGCAGACAGAGACACCACATACAGTAGCAGAGCTTCAGCAGCAGGTACGCTATCTCCAAGAGCGACTACGCCGGCAGCCAGAGAGTCCAACAAGCGTTGCGATACGCCAGCTTGCTAAGAGCGCTCAGCTTGCAATGCAATCAGCAATAATACTTACAGAAGAGAATAAGAAGTTACGTGCAGAAGTTCAGCGCCAACGACAAAAGCAGAGTCAGCAGCGTCAGTATATCGCTTCTGGTGGGGTACTCCAGGTGCAGCGGGCTCAGCAGCTTGCTGCAGAGGCAGAAAGGATGGTCATGGAGGCTAGCCAGAGCCAGGCTGGTGAGCGACGTCAGCGCGCGCCGCCAACGTGTACGAAGTGCCACACACAAGGGCATACTCGGACTTCCTGTAGAGCTCAATAAATAATTATAATTTTTAATTTTAATTAGATTTTATCGCGTTGTTGTAGCTCAATTGCGTTGAATGTTGTGTCAAGTTTGGTGGGGTGCGCAGCTTACTGATGTGCGCAGCTTACTGATAGAACACGTTATATATGATATTCTGACTAATTGCTGACTAATATACCGCTTATGTAAGTATAGGCTAAGTACTAGATGTATTAAGAATCTATTATATATATAAGCTAGAGTAGCTAAGACCATTATCACGTGATCTATATATCTACTACTACTATATATATAACTATTAGCTATATAGCTCTATCTACTATAGAGTTCTAAAAGTTCAAAATCTTTTAGAATTTTTCCAAGTATTTAAGTTATTATAGATCTACCTAAAGCTGCAGTAGAATGTCACGTGACACCTATGTAAAAGACTAGAAGATCTTAGCTTTAAAACGCACTAACTTTTATATCTATAGCCACTATAGCTGCTGAGTAATTCTCTTTTAAAATAATA
>NW_006911913.1:571802-576385 GCF_000338995.1 Bipolaris sorokiniana ND90Pr
GCTGACTAATATACCGCTTATGTAAGTATAGGCTAAGTACTAGATGTATTAAGAATCTATTATATATATAAGCTAGAGTAGCTAAGACCATTATCACGTGATCTATATATCTACTACTACTATATATATAACTATTAGCTATATAGCTCTATCTACTATAGAGTTCTAAAAGTTCAAAATCTTTTAGAATTTTTCCAAGTATTTAAGTTATTATAGATCTACCTAAAGCTGCAGTAGAATGTCACGTGACACCTATGTAAAAGACTAGAAGATCTTAGCTTTAAAACGCACTAACTTTTATATCTATAGCCACTATAGCTGCTGAGTAATTCTCTTTTAAAAATAATAACTTTTTTTTCTACGTTTTATTTTTGTCACCCCACTGTATATTACTGTGAATACGATCTATATCATATAAAGATATAATATATCTATATATAGTATAATAAAAGATATAAATAAAAGTAATTTATAAGTAATAAAAGAAGATAAATAATAATATATTAAAGCTAGTACTTAGTATACCACCCCTTAATGTTACAAGTAACAAGAAGGATTCTCTCCTTGACAAATGACGAGATGGCGGAGGGCCTATGGACGTCCACGTCAGAAGGTAATGATCAACGCGGGGCGCTGATCACGTGACTTGGCATCTCGCCAAGACAGGACATCGGGAGATGCCAGGACATCGGGAGATGCCAGGACATCTGGAGATGCCAGTGGCATCAGAGATGTCAAGGGCTTAACCAGATACCAGGACTGGAAGCAATGAGGATATAAGGATAGATGGATCTCATTATTTACTCTCATTATAGTCAACTCAAATTGTACTTTCTTACTAGTTACTTAACTTCACAAGATTGATACTTGTTAGTCTATTCGACATAGATTAGGAATTGTTAAACCTATTATTATCTATCTTATAAGCACGCCCATTCCACTATATCGCTAGATAACTACCTCACGGCGCTATTCACATATCCTTACTCGCCCTAACCTGGATCGAGCTTAGAGAAGTATCAGCACCCAACCCCGTGTAACACTTTAACCACCTACGGATTTAGTAGACTAGATAGATTAATAGTAGAACGCCCGATTAAGATTTAAAATAGCATATAATTACTTAGGATCTTAAGGCAGCGCCAGTAGACTAGTCCAGAGTCCCAGACCAGTGCCCAACCTAGCACTTAACGACGAGATGCTGACCCTAAGCGACGACGAGATAGACGAGGATGCCTATAACTTACGAGAGTTGCGGAATCTTAGGCACTAAACTACGATTCAGGTAAGGCAGATAGCTAGCCTATAGAAAATAGTTAATCAGCTTACGAGCTAGTTAATGGCCACGCCAAACGAAAAACCTATCAGGAAACCTAAGATAGCAACTCTAGACAAGTATAATAGAAGTCGCACTAAACTGCGAACATTTCTTACTAACATTGACTTATACTGTGGATACAACGACGTACCTAACGACGAGGAAAAGATCCTCATAGCTAACACCTATATGAAAGGAAAAGCAGCTAGTTAGATGCAGCCTTACGTAGAGGATTTCTTAGCTAATGTGCTAAATAAGGGCACTAAGGACGAGACACGTGCCTTATTCAGTAGTTAGGCTAACTTTAAGGAAGAACTAGGACGCATCTTCGGGGAGGTAGACGCTGAAAGCTAGGCAGAGAAGGCAATCTCGCGCCTAAAGCAGACTAAGTCAGTATCAGCATACACAGCTAAGTTTAAGTAATACTAAGCATGAATTAATTAGGACGATTCGGCGCTTCGAACAACATACGAAGTAGGTCTGAAGGAAATAATTAAGGACGAACTTATACACTACAATAAGCTAAAGGATCTATACGCGCTAATCGAGTTAGTAATAAGAATTAATATAAGACTATAGGAACGAAACTAGGCTAGGAGAGGAGATTAACCTCACTACCCGTTCGCTAACTCTCGACGATAATATGACTGTAAGAATAAAGACGGCGACACGTATATAACTAGCAAGGTATAAGATAGGCCTAAGAATAAGAATAATACCCGAGGAAAGTTTAACGACGGCCTTTCTAAGAAAGAACGCCAGAAGCGTTATAATAATAAAGCATGTCTCCAATGCGGGAAGTTAGGACACTTCCGTAGAGACTGCCTAGAAAACAAAGTTAAGTAAGAAGTAGTAAAGATTAGGATGATTCGGATACTAATACCATACCTAACTAAGGAACTAGACGAAACTCTTAGCGATCTAGACCTATACAATGAAGTAAGACAAGCTATAGACGAGGCCTTTAAGCTAGTATAAGAGGTAATAGGACTCTAAGACTTTAAGTAGGACGCACTACTACTAACGGATTAGCAGATTGAAGGGGCCGAAGTATTACGCCGCCTAAGAAATTAATAGTGCTAGATCTACGGACTTACTACGCACTTAGCTAATAATTACGACTATAAAGGACGAATCGTAGTCTTAGGACTCTAAGTAGAGAAAATTACCTGCTGGGCAGCCTAGGAACAACCTAAGTTTAAGGAACCTAATAATGAGGGGACACCTTAGTCGTTTAAGGAATAAATAGAGTAATATAAGCGCCTATATTAGGTTAACTATCTAAGATAGTATAATTACTACTTAAGAAAGAGAGAAGAGACTAGGGACAACGAGGACGATTGCTGCCATACTAATTTATAGTATAATAAATGTTGAGTACAGCATTGCTATATACACTAGCTAGGAGAAAAGGAAGCTTATAAGGAGCTATGCTAGATTAAGTACACGATTAACTGCTAATTCTATAAAGAATAACAACAGAAAGCTAGAAGGGTAGACGACTACTACCACAGCACGATATCCGCCGAGGAATGTATAGCAAAGAACTGCAGAATGCATAGGGCCTAAGTATGGGACACACTAGAAGTAAAACATACTAAACTTCTATGGACGCATTATAAAACTAGATACGCCCTACACTAATAACAGTTTAAGGATACTTAAAAGGTAGATAATTACTACTATAGCACTCTGCCAGCGAACCTTTATAAGGCAACGGATTACCTAATTTACGAAAGTAAGAAGCTAAAACTAAGAGAAAGGACTACAAAGAAGAAGATACCACACTACAACATCTATTAGAGCTTTTACTATAACGATTGATGTACTAATTACTACAACGCTAAAATCGGCGCGGGACGGTTTTCTAAAAAACGGAAGAAGTCGTAGAAAGAACAACTCTTTAAGCTAAAAAACTAGAATGCCGCTAGGAACAGAGTCACGCTGGCAAAGGTAGTCCTAAAACGACCCTTAAAGAAGTGCGAGAAGTAGGAGCGCAAGACTTACAGCTACGAGCTATAGTACTTATAGATGGACACAAGGTGCTAGCGCTTATAGATAGTAGGGCAGCGCGAACTGTCATCTTACCACGAGTGGTGGAAGACAATAATATACCCTATCGAACTAAGAAAGTTCCAATGCGAGTAGTATTAGCCGACGATAGTCCTATAACATACGGGAATGGCTGGATTTAACTTAAGACTGAGGCAGTAACGTTACGCCTAGCTAGTTAAGAAAGCCGAGAAAGAATTAGCATTATAGATCTAGGAGACACTAAGATAATAATTAGCTACAATTGGTTATTAAAGCACAACCCTACTATAGATTAGTAAAAGAAAATAATACTTAGCAGAGAACCTATATATAAGGTTGCTGGAGTACGACACGAGATACGCCCAACGAATTAGCGCGTAACCTAGAACGAGAGATTCGGTATAATCTTACTATATAAGATCGCGAGAATCTATGCGAAGAACCCTTAGAGCATAGAAGTTATTTAGATATAGTAGATCGCGACCACGAAGGAAGGATTGGTACTATAGTTGGCGATTCTAACAGAATACTAGACGGACGAGTTTAGGGAACTGTTTAAGAAAAACGAAGCAATAGACTTAGCAGAATACTAGGATTAGGATCACGAGATCATCCTAGAGGAAGGAGCAAAGTTAAGCTTAGGAGGAATATACCCTATAGCGCCCAAGCACGATGCTAAGCTACAGGATTACCTCTAAAAGAACTTAAAAAAGGGATTTATCTAACTGGGATCGGGCCTAATAGCCTCACCTATTTTATTCGTAAAGAAGCCTAACGGGAAGTGGCAACTATATATCGACTTTAGGAGGTTAAACAGCGTTACTTAGAAGAACTAGTACTTCTTACTACTTATTACGTGTAACGATGTTACAACTTCGCTATGTATCGGACCAATCCCAGAGCCGGATCGGAGGTAGTACTCGCCGCCCTCTTCATCAACTACTTGTTGTGAGGTCGGATCCGATTCGGATCCGACTAAGATAAGTATATAAGGAGACACTCCCTATAGCTAGCTCTGTAGACTTTTGATATCCTTTCGTACAAGGCCTATAGGTGTCTATTCGAATTAAGGCTCGTTTGATGTCCCACGCACTCCCATATGCCTCTGAGTGACACTACCGCCGATACTGATCCGAGTAGTCTTGCCTGCGCCGTTACATTATATCAAAAGTCTCGTCCCAGCCGGTGACGGCTTCAAAACAATATCGCAGCTGTTTGTTGAAGACCACGT
>NW_006911913.1:576675-595237 GCF_000338995.1 Bipolaris sorokiniana ND90Pr
ATTTATCTAACTGGGATCGGGCCTAATAGCCTCACCTATTTTATTCGTAAAGAAGCCTAACGGGAAGTGGCAACTATATATCGACTTTAGGAGGTTAAACAGCGTTACTTAGAAGAACTAGTACTTCTTACTACTTATTACGTGTAACGATGTTACAACTTCGCTATGTATCGGACCAATCCCAGAGCCGGATCGGAGGTAGTACTCGCCGCCCTCTTCATCAACTACTTGTTGTGAGGTCGGATCCGATTCGGATCCGACTAAGATAAGTATATAAGGAGACACTCCCTATAGCTAGCTCTGTAGACTTTTGATATCCTTTCGTACAAGGCCTATAGGTGTCTATTCGAATTAAGGCTCGTTTGATGTCCCACGCACTCCCATATGCCTCTGAGTGACACTACCGCCGATACTGATCCGAGTAGTCTTGCCTGCGCCGTTACATTATATCAAAAGTCTCGTCCCAGCCGGTGACGGCTTCAAAACAATATCGCAGCTGTTTGTTGAAGACCACGTCAATCCCCCAAGATCTGGAGTCGACCCGGACTTCCACCGTTACGTCCCACATTCACCTAGGCAGGATCCCACTGATCTCCTGCCGGCCGAAGCCTTTGGGTTTGGAACTTCTGCGCTCCTCGCGAGGCAGATTACTTTAGTAAAAGTCGCGTAGAGTGCGCCACGGTAGAGACTCGGAGACTACCAATAACCCATCAACCTCAGAGGCAATCGCTGATGGTTGACCCACCAAAACCCGGTAGTTCTAAGGAACCACCTCGGAAATCGGTCCGACTCCAGGACTAAACCGTCTCGGAGAAGAAAGCTGGCAAGCTGCCAACCTAGGAATCTCCAGAGACTTCATCCCCACGAGAAGAAGAAGAAGACGAAGACGAGGAGGATTCGGTACCAGTACTAACTATGAGAGACCTCCATAGGCAGATGGCCAGCTTAGTTGACCAAGTCCACCGACTGACCCAAGAAAACGCCGAGCTGCGGAGTAACGTAGTTCTTACTACCGAATCCCCACCAATATCGGCCGAACTACCTTCCCGCCAATTACCAAGGTACACTTCTGCCACCCCCGAGCCTCCACGTGTCAAACTAAGCCGTCTTATCTCATCCTCTATCAGCTAATTAAGTAATAGGAAAGATCCCACCTTTCCCTAGTGGCAAGCCGAAGTGGAAGACCGACTTGACCTAAACTCGGACCACTTCCCTACGGAACGCCACCGGATGGCCATAGTATATAGCCACACGTCGGGTGATGCTAAGGGATACCTCGAACCTAAGTACCTATCAAAGACGGAAGGGTACCAGTTCAAGAATGCGGAGGAAATGATCGAGCTGCTTAGATCATACTTCGTAACTAGCAATAAGTAGGCGGAGAGCTAAGCCGCTTTCCACAATCTGCTTATAAAAGATAGAGAGCTGTTTTTAGAGTTCAAAGCTTGTTTTATTAGTCTCGCTATTAAAGGACATGTATCGGAACCAGAGTGGCCCTTCTATCTCTAGTAGAAGATTAGCCTAGCTTTGCGAGTTCCTAACATGGCTGTTAAGCGTTTCTTTAACAGCTCCTTCGATGAGATGTGTAAACATCTCACTGCTTTCGAATTAGAACGACGATCAGCTCCTATCGTAGCACAATCGGAGCGACGGACCACCTACACTTCGACTGCGAAGCCTAAGTTAGCTACCTATTAGACAAGAGAGTATCGCCTACCTACGCACGAAGTAAGGTCCGACCCCGCTCCGACCCCACCTCGGGCTTTCTTGAGTGTGCCTAGGCCTGCCTCTAAGACACTAGTACCAGAACGCCAAACTACTCCTGGTAACTGCTATTAATGTGGTAAGCCCGGACACTTTGCGAGCGACTGCACAATCCCTCGGGTAAGAGAGATAGAAGCTTTCTAAGAAGAAGAGGTGTTTGAGGAAGCTGCAGAATACTAGTCGGATGAGGACCGGTCGGGAAACGACGAAGCCTAGGAAAACGCTCCGCCCTAGGCATTCACAAGTATGACCTTGCTAAGATTGATCTGTTATACTTATTTGGAGGAAAGCACTTCCGAGTCCCCACCGTTCTTTGTTCGAAGGGTTATGGTGTCAGCCTGCAGTCGCTGGTTGATACTGGCGCCCAAGGGTTCTTATTTTTGAATTCTGCAATTGCTCGTACAATCTCTAGTTCGCTTTAGGTTCCTATCCAACGGCTACCCTTCAAGATTACAGTTAAAGGATTTCAAGATCAGGTTCAAACAAGGGTAAATCAATATATCCGGTTACACCTCTCTATCGATGGCCGCAAGGTTTACAACTGCCCTTTCGTTATTATGGATTTAGGATCACAGGATTGCATTATTGGGATTAAGTGGCTGCGCCGCTTCCAGCTTCAACTAGACACGGTTCGGAACCGAATCGTGTGGCCAGCCAAGTACCCAGCAACTTATGATCCTGCCCCGCCCATTTTAGTGCAGTTGAAACAACCAGCTGTCGACGCCGAGGTTGAGAAGGACATTGAGAGACGCAACGCTCTCTGGGAGAAGGACGACTATCGGAGAAGAAACAGCCCAACCACGGCTAGTATCCAAAGAATCCGTGGCCTTCTTCGACTTCCAAAAGCCCGTCCTCTACCGCCCGCACCTAACCCTGTACCGAAACCTATCCGACCTGCACCTTCTTCCCCTCCTTCACCCCGCATCTCACTCATTTCAGCCAATGCTTTCCACTACACCATGAAACGCAAGGAAAACGAGTTCTTCACGACAAGTATCTATGAGATTGATCGTATCCTAGAAGAAAGATAACTAAGGGACGACCCTGAAAATGCTAAGCTAGTTCAGGACCGACTCCCGTCCGTCTACTATCCGTACTGGGATGTGTTCAGCAAAACGGCAGCTGATCAGCTCCCTGAACACCGCCCGTACGACCACAAGATCGTTCTCACCGAGCCTCTGCCGAATCAGTTCAGTTCTCTATATAAGCAGAGCACTGAAGAGCTCCAAGCGACTAAGGCGTTCGTTATGGAGAACCTCCAGAAGGGATACTTTTCCCCGAGCCACAGTCCTTTCGCCTCCCCCGTCCTTTGTGTTCGGAAGCCAAACGGAGACCTCCGCATCTGCGTAGATTATCGCAAGCTCAATGCGATCATACGCAAGGATGCGTATCCGATCCCGCGTATCGACGAACTACTCGCTCGTCCCTATAAGGCCAAGATCTTCACCAAGCTTGATATACGCGCGGCTTTTAACAAGATCCGAATGGACCCCGAATCTGAGGAGTACACCACGTTCCGCACTCGCTATGGAACGTATAAGACTAAGGTATTGCCTTTTGGGTTATGCAATGGTCCGGCAACATATCAGCGATACATGAACGATGTGCTGATTGATTATCTGGACAACTTCTGCATTGCCTACCTAGACGATATCCTTATCTACTCCGAGACAGAGGCGGACCACATCCGACATGTAGGCAAGGTACTAGAAAGGCTACGACAAGCAGGACTCCAAGTTGACATTAAGAAGAGTGAATTCCATGTCACTCGTACGAAGTACCTAGGATACGTCCTCACCAATAAAGGCCTAGAGGTGGACCCTGACAAGGTAGAAGCCCTCCGCAACTGGGTCCGACCTACCACCGTTACGGGTGTGAAGTTGTTCCTAGGTTTTACAGGATTTTACTGGCAATTCGTTCTAGAATACTCGCGAATTGCTAAACCCATTATCGCACTCTAGAGCCCTGCGAAACCTTTCGTATGGGATTCGGATTGCGACCGCGCCTTTAAAAGGTTAAAAGCAGCCTTGCTAGCAATCCCCACCTTGTATTACTACCACCTAGAGTATGATACTAAGGTAGAGACGGACGCATCTGATGGTGTTGTAGCTGGAGTACTATCTCAGAACTAACCTAATGGCTTATGGTGCCTAGTAGCCTTCTTTAGTAAGGTCCTATCCAGATCGGAGCTGAACTGGGAGATACACGATAAAGAGTTGTATGCTATTGTTGTAGTATTCGACAAGTAGAGATCTGAGTTAGCCTCTGCTCACTCTTAAGTCCAAGTGTACTCTGATCACCGCTCGCTGGAATACTTTATGACTACTAAGATTCTGAACGCCCGACAAGTGAGATGGGCTGAACAGCTCGCCTTGTTCAACTTCTGCATCCGATACACGCCTGGTAAGAACAACGCTCGCGCTGATATTCTTAGCCGTTGGGAACAGGACCTGCAGAACTTAAGAAATGCCTAAATTGATAACCGTTCGCGGGTCCTCCTAGGACCGCACCGACTTAACAACCGAATTAACTCCGAACTCGCCAAGGTATATGTGGAACAACTATCCGAGCAGGCCACCTCGCTGCTAGTAGTTGAGCCCACTCAGGAGACTATGTCCCTGGACTCCCTTGAGCTGATTGAGCTTCTGTTGCAGTAAAACCGCATATTGTTCGAGAAAGAGCGCCGTACTCTCCCTGATAAGTACTGGATAGAAAACGGACTGTTGCTCTACTCGAACCGTCTCTGCGTGCAGCCAGACTCCCCCGCGTGCACGCGACTGATCTGAGAGGCCTACGATTAGGTCTCATCAGCTCACCTAAGTGTAAAGAAGACTTATCAGCTGCTGTCTCAGAAATACTATTGGAAAGGTATGGAAGCTACCTGTAAGAGGTACGTGCGGAACTACCTAGCCTGCCGTAAGGCCCATCCGAGACAGACCTGAGTTCTAGGGTTGATTCACCCTCTCCCTATTCCTAATCGGCTAATGCAACACCTCTGCATTAACTTTAAGGAATTCCCTAAGGACAAGGCTAGATACGATCAGATTATGGTCGTGATCGACTGGTTGTCTAAGTAGGCCATCTCTATCCCGTGTTATAAGACAATCGACGTAAGGGGTATGGCCGAACTCTTCGTCTAGTAGGTATACCAATTCGGACACACCCTAGAGACTATTATCTCTGATCGAGGACCACAGTTTATATCTAGTTTCTAGTCTGAGTTCTGTCAGATCCTAGGCGTTAAAGTTAAGCTATCTACCGCCTACTATAAAGAAACTAATGGTTAAATAGAGATTATGAATAAATATATCGATCAGAGACTACGTCCGTTCATAGCCTACTATTAAGACAACTAGAGCGGACTGCTGCCTCTAATTGATCGCGCTTAGATTTCCCTACCTCACTCTTCTATCGGCATGTCTCCGTATCAGATCCTGTACGGGTCCGAACCTAAGCAAAGCTGGGACTAGCAGTATCCAACTAGTATCCTTACCCCTACTGACAAACTTAATTATAAGGATGCTCTAGCGCTTACCACCCATATGCACGCCGCATAGGATACCGCTAAGTAGTAGATAGAGAAGGCCCAGAACCAGATGCGATCCGCCGTTAACCGCTATCGTCGCCCTGTCGATTGGGACATTAGCGATATAGTGTTCTTAGATACTAAGAACCTGGCAATCGACCGTCCGAGTTGTAAGCTGGCCGCTAAGTAGGAGGGTCCCTTTAAGGTCCTAGAGAAAGTTAGCCACTCATATCGACTTTAACTACCGGTAGGCTCCCGTATCTACGACATATTCGCTCCGGACCTGCTGTGTAAGGACCCCCAAGACCCCCTCCCAGGATAAGAAGCTTCTAAGCCTCCTAGTGAGCCTATCCAAGGTGTAGAAGAGTAGGAAGTAGATTAGATCCTTGCTAGTAAGTTATATCGTGCTAAGTTAAAGTATTAGGTGAGCTGGATCGGACATAATCCAGATTCTACCTAGTACCCCGCCTCTAACTTCATAGGAGCTCCTTATAAGCTTAGAGAGTTTTATAAATAAAACTTATCAAAGCCAGGACCTCCTTAGGCCCTTAGCTAGTAGATTCAAGCTTAGGAGAAAGATATAGACGATATAACTTCGCTGTAGGATGATCGAGTGTAGGGAAAGAAAAGAAAAGTGGGTATAGAACAAGCCGAAAGTCACCCGAAACAGTCTCTCGCGCTGGCGTGGAGGAACTATAATAGAGAGGCATAAGAACAGTCTCACAGCTATGGGACTAGCTGTCTACTAAGAGGGGGGTAGTGTAACGATGTTATAACTTCGCTATGTATCGGACCAATCCCAGAGCCGGATCGGAGGTAGTACTCGCCGCCCTCTTCATCAACTACTTGTTGTGAGGTCGGATCCGATTCGGATCCGACTAAGATAAGTATATAAGGAGACACTCCCTATAGCTAGCTCTGTAGACTTTTGATATCCTTTCGTATAAGGCCTATAGATATCTATTCGAATTAAGGCTCGTTTGATGTCCCACGCACTCCCATATGCCTCTGAGTGACACTACCGCCGATACTGATCCGAGTAGTCTTGCCTGCGCCGTTACATTACGGAGCTTATAGATTAACTCTAGGGAGCTAAGTGGTTTACGAAGTTTAATATTTAGGAAGGATTTTACTAAATTAGAATTAAAGAAGGTTATAAATAGATAACAGCGTTTAAAACGAAGTATAGACTCTTTAAGTACATAGTTATGCCGTTTGGATTAACGAATACGCTAGTAATCTTTTAATTAGTTATTAACAACGCACTCTATAAGTACCTTAGAATCTTTATTACCGCGTATCTAGACGATGTACTAGTGTACTCCAGCAGTACACGCGAAGAACATGTTAAGTATATTAAGAAGGTCCTACGAAAGCTTAAAGAATATAAGCTATACCTTTAACTAGGAAAGTGTGAATTCCACATATAGGAAATAGAGTTCCTTAGATTTATTATATTAACTAAAGGAGTGAAAATAAACCTAAAGAAGATACAGACTGTATAGGAATAGCTAATACCTAAAATAGTTAAAGATATCTAATCCTTCTTAGGATTTGCGAATTACTATCGAAAGTTCATTAGGGATTACTTAAAGATTACTACACCTCTTATAGAGGTAACGAAGAAGGAAATAAGTTTTAAATAGGAATAGGAACATTAGGAGGCTTTTAATTAAATTAAGCAGATATTCCTAGAGGCACTAGTACTTAAGATATACAGCCCTTAATAACCTACCAGAGTCGAGACTAACGCGTCTAACTACGCACTTAGAGCTATACTGTCACAGCAGTGCCTAGATAGAAAATAGAGACTAGTATTCTACCATTTATAAAAGTTCTTAGGAGCAGAACTCAATTACGATATTTATAATAAGGAACTACTTAGAGTAGTCGATACCTTTAAATAATAGGAAGTATACCTATTAGGACCCCCTAACTAGATCGAGGTTTTTACTAATTACTAGAACTTAACGAGTTTTATAACAACGAAAAAACTCAACTAATAATAAGTACGATGGGTAGAGATGCTAGCCCAGTTCGACTTTAAGATCACGCACCGCGCGGGAACGCTTAATAAAGTAGTAGACGCTTTAAGTAGGAGGTCTAATTTACGCAAAGAGGGTCATAAAGAACCATATAACGCCTTACTTAAGATAATACCCGATAGTAGTCTGAAGTATAACCAGCCAGAACTAGCTAAAGTAGCTAAGGTGGCTAAGTAGGTAAAAACGCTACAACAGCGATAGCAGCAGTAAGCAGCTAGCTGGTAGTTCGAGCCTAACGAAGCAGGCTCCGACGAACTATTGAACGACGAAAGAGAGTACTAGGATATAATTTCAAAAAATCGAATATATATACCTCCACACATAAGATTGAGTCTTATATAGGAACTACACGAGTCTTAAGAGTACAGATATGCAGGAATCGAAGAAATAGTTAGACGACTAGCTAAGGTATTTGCAATACCACGTATGCGTACGAAAGTGTAGGAAATACTAGGCAACTATTTAGCATATTACTAGAACAAGCCCAAGAGACATAAGCCCTACAGCCTGTTACAACCCCTACAGCCACCGTCTAGACTATAGACAAGTATAATAATAGACTTTATAGTGAAGCTCCCGAAATCGTTAGAACTAGGATTAGCTCGATTTTGCGATATAATACTAGTAATCGTAGACTAATTGACTAAGATAGTAAAGTTTATGCCTATAGAAGAGACTATTACGGCAGACGAATGCGCATACGAAGTTACTAAAGCACTAGTATTAGAGCACGGAATACCTAAAGAATTTATTACTAACCGTGATAAACTATTTACGTCTAAATACTAGAATACATTCCTAGCAAAGTTAGGTGTTAAGAAGAAGCTTTCGATAAGCTTTCACCTGGAAATAGACAGCTAGACAGAACGAACGAACTAGATATTAGAATAGTACTTGCGAATGTACGCTAATAAGTTATAAGATAACTAGGTAGAATTACTACTAATAGTATAATTGGCTTATAATAGTACGAAATTAGTAATAACGAAGCATTCGCTGTACTATGCGAACTACGAATATAAGCTGATTGCTTAGCGAGACCTAAAGGATATTAAAAGCATTGCGATAAGAGTAGACGATAAAGCGAAGCTTATACGAGAATTACACGAAGAATTAAGTAAGAATATAGCTTAGCGAAACCTCACGATATCTAAGGCAGCGAATAAACTAAGGATTAAGGGACTAACCTTTAAGAAGGAGGACAAAGTTTTCTTATTAAGATAAAACCTAAAAACTAAACGACTATACAGAAAATTGGACAACCTCCGAATAGGACCGTTTGAAATTCTAGAGGAAATAGGAAAAGTAAACTATAAGTTAAAACTCCTATAAGGCATGCGAATCCACCCTGTTTTTTATAAGAAACTCCTAGAACCAGCACCTCTAGATGCTAAGCTAGCAACGGATATAGAGCTTAAAGACGATAAGTACGAGGTCGAGAAAATTAAGGACCTACGGAAAATCAGTAGTTAGTAGAAGTACTTAGTTAAGTAGCAAGGATGGCCCGAGAGCTATAACACTTAGAAACCTAAAGGAAATCTGACGAACTGCAAGTCACTAGTACGTGAATACCACCAGAAGCACCCAGAGAAGCGAGGGGAAGCCCCTTAAAGAGGAAAGAATAGTCAAAAGAAGGATTATAGTAATCAGCCTGTAACCCGCCCAGATTAGCCGATAGTCTAGATAGCGATAGTTCGACAATAGGAAGGCCCGTACCCCCAGGGGCTGAGCTCCCCTCAGCCTGCTCTTTCGCACGATCTTAAACAGCAAGAATCGTAAGATCGCGACGCGCGAAAGTTCGTTCACGCTTCTTTACTTCTAGAAGCTCTAGCTTCTATTAAGAAAGCTGTGCCTTAAGATGAGCCACAGCCAGTTCTCGTTCTTCACGTTCCTCTCGAACTTTCTCCCACTCTTCCTCAGAAACAAAAAGACTGCACTTAGCACCAACGGAAATACAACTAGCGCAACGACCCGACGTTGTCTCCACAAAATAACGTAACTTCTTCTCTTCACAACGCTTACAGCGGAACTCCATTTTAAGGCCCTCTTACTCTACGCGGGCGGCCCAGGAACGCTTCTGCTTAGTCGAAGTTTAAGAACGTAGGGCACGGGGCTTTTAGACCTTAGGCATGGTTAGAAAGGCTACGAGGCAGAGACGGCTACAACAAGTGGATGGGCTCTAACCTTATATACAGCCGGCGTCTCAACACGCGGCACGGGAAAACAATATTCCAGGGTATCGAGACGATAGCCCTAAGAGGGGAGATAATATTACAAGTAACAAGAAGGATTCTCTCCTTAACAAATGACGAGATGGCGGAGAGCCTATGGACGTCCACGTCAGAAGGTAATAATCAACGCGGGGCGCTGATCACGTGACTTAGCATCTCGCCAAGACAGGACATCGGGAGATGCCAGGACATCTGGAGATGCTAGTGGCATCAGAGATGTCAAGGGCTTAACTAGATGCCAGGACTAGAAGCAATGAGGATATAAGGATGGATGGATCTCATTATTTACTCTCGTTGTGGTCAACTCAAATTGTACTTTCTTACTAGTTACTTAACTTCACAAGATTGATACTTGTTAGTCTATTCGACATAGATTAGGAATTGTTAAACCTATTGTTATCTATCTTACAAGCACGCCCACTCCACTGCATCGCCAGACAACTACCTCACGGCGCTATTCACATATCCTTACTCGCCCTAACCCGGATCGAGCTTAGAGAAGTATCAGCACCCAACCCCGTGTAACACTTAACTTCTACTACAGCTCTATAACGTCTTAGCATAGATAAAATACAGTTATCTATATTCTTTTGCGGAATAGCCCACCACTCTTCTTTTATTACAGTAATAAAAGTATTAATACTTTTACTATTAATCCCAGCGCCTAAAGAGGTAGTAGGCCTTTTGTTTAGCCTATTTTTAAGTAAACTCTATACGTTTTCGATAGGATTTAAATCCGGACTATAGGCTGGATGGGCTGCAACTTTAATATAGTTTCGTTTAAACCAGCTTTCAACGTTTTTAGCAGTATAGATAGTAGCGTTATCTTGTTAAAAAATCCAACCTATTGTAACGATGTTACAACTTCGCCATGTATCGGACCAATCCCAGAGCCGGATCGGAGGTAGTACTCGCCGCCCTCTTCATCAACCACTCGTTGTGAGGTCGGATCCGATTCGGATCCGACTAAGATAAGTATATAAGGAGACACTCCCTATAGCTAGCTCTGTAGACTTTTGATATCCTTTCGTACAAGGCCTATAGGTGTCTATTCGAATTAAGGCTCGTTTGATGTCCCACGCACTCCCATATACCTCTGAGTGACACTACCGCCGATACTAATCCGAGTAGTCTTGCCTGCGCCGTTACATTATATCAAAAGTCTCGTCCCAGCCGGTGACGGCTTCAAAACAATATCGCAGCTGTCTGTTCAGACTACGTCCAACCTTAAGTTATCCGGCACCGATCCGGATACTTACACCGTCACATCTAACATTCACCTAGGCAGGATCCCACTAATCTCCTACCGGCCGAAGCCTTTAGGTTTGGAACTTCTGCGCTCCTCGCGAGGCAGATTACTTTAGTAAAAGTCGCGTAGAGTGCGCCACAGTAGAGACTCGGAGACTACTAATAACCCATCAACCTTAGAGGCAATCGCTAATAGTTAACCCACCAAAACCCGGTAGTTCTAAGGAACCACCTCGGAAATCAGTCCGACTCTAGGACTAAACCGTCTTGGAGAAGAAAGCTAGTAAGCTGCCAACCTAGGAATCTTCAGAGACTTTATCCCCACGAGAAGAAGAAGAAGACGAAGACGAGAAGGATTCGGTACCAGTACTAACTATGAGAGACCTCTATAGGCAGATGGCTAGCTTAGTTAACTAAGTCCACCAACTGACCTAAGAAAACGCCGAGCTGCGGAGTAACGTAGTTCTTACTACCGAATCCCCACCGATATCGGCCGAACTACCTTCCCGCCAATTACTAAGGTACACTTCTGCCACCCCCGAGCCTCCACGTGTTAAACTAAGCCGTCTTATCTTATTCTTCATCAGCCAATTAAGTGATAGGAAAGATCCCACCTTTCCCTAGTGGTAAGCCGAAGTAGAAGACCAACTTAACCTAAACTCAGACTACTTCCCTACGGAACGCCACCAGATAGCCATAGTATATAGCTATACGTTGGGTGATGCTAAGGGATACCTCGAACCTAAGTACCTATTAAAGACAGAAGGGTACTAGTTCAAGAATGCGGAGGAAATAATTAAGCTGCTTAGATTATACTTTATAACTAGTAATAAGTAGGCGGAGAGCTGAGCCGCTTTCCATAATCTACTTATAAAAGATAGAGAGCCGTTTTCAGAGTTTAAAGCTCGTTTTATTAGTCTCGCTATTAAAGGACATGTATTAGAACTAGAGTGGCCCTTCTATCTCTAGTAGAAGATTAGCTCAGCTTTGCGAGTTCCTAACATGGCTGTTAAGCGTTTCTTTGACAGCTCCTTCGATGAGATGTGTAAATATCTTACTGCTTTTGAATTAGAACAACGATCAGCTCCTATCGTAGTATAATTGGAGCGACGGACTACCTACACTTCGACTGCGAAGCCTAAGTTAGCTACCTATTAGATAAGAGAGTATCGCCCACCCACGTACGAAGTAAGGTCTGACCCCGCTCCGACCCCACCTCGGGCTTTCTTGAGTGTGCCTAGGCCTGCCTCTAAGACACTAGTACTAGAACGCTAAACTACTCCTAGTAACTGCTACTAATGCGGTAAGCCCGGACACTTTGTGAGCGACTACACAGTCTCTTAGGTAAGAGAGATAGAAGCTTTCTAAGAAGAAGAGGTGTTTGAGGAAGCTGCAGAATACTAGTCGGATGAGGACTAGTCGGGAAACGACGAAGCCTAGGAAAACGCTCCGCCCTAGGCATTTATAAGTATGACCTTGCTAAGATTGATCTGTTATACTTGTTTAGAGGAAAGCACTTCCGAGTCCCTACCGTTCTTTGTTTGAAGGGTTATAGTGTCAGCCTGCAGTCGCTGGTTGATACTGGCGCCTAAGGGTTCTTATTTTTAAATTCTGCAATTGCTTATATAATCTCTAGTTCGCTTTAGGTTCCTATCTAAAGACTTCCCTTCAAGATTACAGTTAAAGGATTTTAAGATCAGGTTTAGACGAGGGTTAATCAATATATCTGGTTGCACCTCTCTGTTAATAGCCGCAAGATCTATAACTGCCCATTCGTTATTATAGATTTAGGATTACAGGATTGTATTATTAGTATTAAGTGGCTACGCCGATTCTAGCTTCAATTAGATACGGTTCGGAACCGAATCGTATAGCCAGCTAAATACCCAGCAACATATAATCCTGCCCTACCTTTCTTAGTGCAGTTAAAACAACCAGCTATTGACACCGAGGTTACGAAGGATATCGAGAGACGCAACGCTCTCTGGGAGAAGGACGACTATTAGAGAAGAAACAGTCCAACCACGGCTAGTATTTAACAGATCCGTGGCCTTCTTCGACTCCCTAAAGCCCGTCCTCTACCTCCAGCACCCGACCCTGCTCCGAAACCTATCCGACCTGCACCCTCTTCCCCTCCTTCACCCCGCATCTCACTTATCTCTGCTAACGCCTTCCACTACACCATGAAACGCAAGGAAAACGAGTTCTTTACGATAAGTATCTATAAGATCGATCGTATTTTAGAGGAAAGACGACTAAAAGATGATCCTAAAAATGCTAAGTTAGTTCAGGACCGACTCCTGTCCGTCTACTATTCGTACTGAGACGTGTTTAGCAAAACAGCAGCTAATCAGCTACCTAAACACCGCCCGTACGACTATAAGATCGTTCTCACCGAACCTCTACCAAATCAGTTCAGTCCCCTGTACAAGTAGAGTACTGAAGAGCTCTAAGCGACTAAGGCGTTCGTCATAGAGAATCTTCAGAAGGGATACTTTTCCCCAAGCTACAGCCCTTTCGCCTCCCCAGTCCTATGTGTTCGGAAGCCAAACGGAGACCTACGCATCTACGTGGATTACCGCAAACTTAATGCTATTACACGCAAGGATGCGTATCTAATCCCGCGTATCGATGAGCTACTTGCTCGTCCCTATAAGGCCAAGATCTTCACCAAGCTTAATATACGTGCGGCTTTTAACAAGATCCGGATAGACCCCGACTCTGAAGAATACACCACATTCCGTACACGTTACGGAACGTATAAGACTAAGATACTGCCCTTCGGGCTGTGCAACGGTCCGGCAACCTATCAGCGATATATAAACGATGTGTTAATTAATTACCTAGATAACTTCTACATCGCCTACCTGGACGATATCCTCATCTACTCCAAGTTAGAGTCGGACTACATCCGACATGTGCGTAAGGTACTAGAAAGGCTACGACAAGCAGGACTCTAAGTCGATATTAAGAAGAGTGAATTCCATGTCACTCGTACAAAATACTTGGGATACGTCCTTACTAATAAAGGCCTAGAGATAGATCCTAACAAGGTAGAAGCCCTCCGCAACTAGGTCCGACCTACCACCATTACTAGTGTGAAGTCGTTCCTGGGCTTCACAGGATTCTATCGGCAATTCGTCCCAGAATACTCGCGAATTACTAAGCCAATTATCGCACTTTAGAGCCCTACGAAACTATTCGTATAGGATCCGGAATGCGACCGGGCCTTTAAAAGGTTAAAGGCAGCCTTACTAGCAATCCCCACCTTGTATCACTACCACCTAGAGTATGATACTAAGGTAGAGACGGACGCATCTAATGGTATTATGGCTGGAGTACTGTCTCAGAACCAACCCAATGGCTTATGGTGCCTAGTAGCCTTCTTTAGTAAGGTCCTATCTAGATCGGAGCTGAACTGGGAGATACACGATAAAGAGTTGTATGCTATTATTATAGCATTCGATAAGTAGAGATCTAAGTTAGCCTCTGCCTACTCCTAAGTCCAAGTGTACTCTAATCACCGCTCGCTAGAATACTTTATGACTACTAAGATTCTGAACGCCCGATAAGTGAGATAGGCTGAACAGCTCGCCTCGTTCAACTTCTGCATCCGATACACGCCCAGTAAGGACAACACTCGCGCTGATATCCTTAGCCGTCGGGAACAGGACCTGCAGAACTTAAGAAATGCCTAAATTAATAACCGTTCGCGGGTCCTCTTAGGACCGTACTAACTCAACAACTAAATTAACTCCGAACTCGCCAAGGCATATGTAGAACAACTATCCGAGCAGGCCACCTCGCTGCTAGTAGTTAAGCCCACTTAGAAGACTATGTCCCTAGACTCCCTTAAGCTAATCGAGCTTCTATTGTAGCAAAACCGCACATCGTTCAAGAAAAAGCGCCGTACTCTCCCTAATAAGTACTGGATAAAAAACGGACTGTTGCTCTACTCGAACCGTCTCTGCGTATAGCTAGACTCCCCCACGTGCACGCGACTAATCCGAGAGGCCCACGATCAGGTCTTATTAGCCCACCTAAGTGCAAAGAAGACTTATTAGCTGCTGTCTCGGAAATACTATTAGAAAGGCATGGAAGCTACCTATAAGAGGTACGTGCGGAACTGCCTAGCCTGCCGCAAAGCCCATCCAAGACAGACCTAAGTTCTAGGGCTGATTCACCCCCTTCCGATTCCTGACTAGCTAATGCAATACCTCTACATTAACTTTAAGGAATTCCCTAAGGATAAGGCTGGATACGATCAGATTATGGTCATAATCGACCAGTTGTCTAAACAGGCCATCTCTATCCCGTGTTATAAGACAATCGACGTAAGGGGTATAGCCGAACTCTTTATCTAGTGGGTATACTAATTCAGACACACCCTAGAGACAATTATCTCTAATTAAGGACTACAGTTCGTGTCTAGTTTCTGGTCCGAGTTCTGTTAGATCCTAGGTATTAAGGTTAAGCTATCTACCGCCTATTATAAGGAAACTAATAGTTAGACAGAGATTATGAATAAGTATATTAATTAGAGACTACGTCCGTTCGTAACCTACTACTAGAATAACTAGAGTAGGCTACTGCCTCTGATTGATCGTGCCTAAATTTCCCTATCTTACTCTTCTATCGGTATATCTCCATATCAGATCCTTTACGGATCCGTACCCAAGTAAAGCTGGGACTGGTAGTATCTAACTAGTATTCTTACCCCTACTGACAAACTTAATCATAAGGATGCTCTAGCGCTTGCCACCCGCATGTACGCCGCATGGGATACCGCTAAGTAGTAGATAGAGAAGGCCTAGAACCGGATGCGATCCGCCGTCAACCGCTATCGTCGCCCTGTCGATTGGGACATTAGCGATATAGTGTTCTTAGATACTAAGAACCTAGCAATCGACCGTCTAAGTCGTAAGCTGGCCGCTAAGTAGGAGGGTCCCTTTAAGATCCTAGAGAAAGTTAGCCACTCGTATCAACTTCAACTACCGGTAGGCTCCTATATTCACGACGTGTTCGCTCCGGACCTGCTGTGTAAGGACCCCTAAGACCCCCTCTCAGGACAAGAAGCTCCTAAGCCTCCTGGTGAGCCTATCCAAGGTGTAGAAGAGTAGGAAGTAGATTAGATCCTTGCTAGTAAGTTATATCGTGCTAAGTTAAAGTATCGGGTGAGCTAGATCGGACATAATCCAGATTCTACCTAGTACCCCGCCTCTAACTTCATGGGAGCTCCTTATAAGCTTAGAGAGTTTCATGAACAAAACCTATCGAAGCCGGGACCTCCTTAGGCTCTTGGCTAGTGGATTTAAGCTTAGGAGAAAGGTATAGATAATATAACTTCGCTGCAGGATAATCGAGTGTAGGGAAAGAAAAGAAAAGTAGGTATAGAATAAGCCGAAAGTCACCCGAAACAGTCTCTCGCGCTGGCGTGGAGGAACTGCAATAGAGAGGTATAAGAACAGTCTTATAGCTATGAGACTAGCTGTCTACTAAGAGGGGGGTAGTGTAACGATGTTACAACTTCGCCATGTATCGGACCAATCCCAGAGCCGGATCGGAGGTAGTACTCGCCGCTCTCTTCATTAACTACTCGTTGTGAGGTCGGATCCGATTCGGATCCGACTAAGATAAGTATATAAGGAGACACTCCCTGTAGCTAGCTCTGTAGACTTTTAATATCCTTTCGTACAAGGCCTATAGGTGTCTATTCGAATTAAGGCTCGTTTAATGTCCTACGCACTCCCATATGCCTCTGAGTGACACTACCGCCGATACTGATCCGAGTAGTCTTGCCTACGCCGTTACACCTATATAATAATTAGTTAGTTAAATATATATATATATATAAAGCTAATTGTTATATTAAAGTAGAAAATACTTATAAGAAAAAAGTTGTCAAAAAAAGACAAACTACTTTACCTTTTTTAATCACTGGTTTAATGTGAGGTATTAGGCATTTCTGGATATAGTGATAACTAGAGTAAGGAGTATTAGATATAGGCGTTTTTATAACGACTATATCTAATCTTCCGCCTATCTGTTACAAGTAACAAGAAGGATTCTCTCCTTGACGAGTGACGAGATGGCTGAAGGCCTATGGACGTCCACGTCAGAAGGTAATGATCATCGCGGGGCTAGGTCACGTGATGTGCCATCCCGCCAAGGGCAACCATCCAAGGGATGGCAGGGCGCCTTGGGATGGCAGCCATCCCCAACATCACAACTATCCTAGGGATGGCAAGGAAGGAAGAGATGGTAGGACTAGAAGCAATAAGGATATAAGGATGGATAGACTTTATTATTACTCTCGTTGTGGTTAACTTAAATTATACTTTCTTACTAGTATCTTTACTTAACAAGATTATTATAAGTTAGTCTATTAAATAGATTAGTCTTGTTAAACCCTTCTTAAGTACGCCAACTCTACTGTATCGCTAAATAAGCCTCACGGAATACTAACGTAATACTTACCTACCTTAGTGCGGACTAGGATAGAGAAGTATAGACCTATACCCCGTGTAATACTTTAACTATCTATAGATCCAGTAGAAGAAGGATTAACTAGCAGCGTCTGAATAAGATTGAACTATATTAGGAAATTTAAGCAAATATGTTCACATTCTAGGCTTGGCGCCTAAGAGAGATATTAATATAACTAGTAGTATCTAAGGGGGAAATAACGAGCCGGCGGCAGAGAGCTCTAAGTACGAACTCGTTAATCTTAGACGCGAGAGCTAAGCCTAAGCACGGTAGATAGCTAAGTTATAGAATACGATTAACTAACTTATAGGTCAATTAATAGCTACCCTAAACGAGAAACTACTTAAGAAGCTGAAGATGGTAACCCTAGAAAAGTACGAAGGGAGTCGCACTAAGTTGTGGATATTCCTTACTAATATTAACTTATATTGCGAATTCAACGAAGTACCTAATAACTAGAAGAAGATTCTTATAGCCAGCACCTATATAAAAGGACGAGCGTCAAGCTAGATACAGCTATACGTGGAGAACTATCTATTAGACATTAAAAATAGAGGAACGAAGAACGAGACGCGCGCCTTGTTCACTAGTTAGGCCGAATTTAAGAAAGAGATAGGACACATCTTTAGGGAAGTAGATACTCAGAACTAGGTATGTTAGAGATATAAGCTAATCAGCTAATCTCTGACATAATCCGGGTGCTCGGCACTATACTCGGATTCTTCAGTCAACCAATCCCTATACAATTCATCTATCTATTACGTCTATAGCTACGTAATCTACTACTAGATAGATTCTTCTAGAATCTAGTACAGCAAATATATATAGTAGTAGAATAGCTAGTAGATAGAAAAAAAAGAGCAGATTACAAGAACAGATCAGACTACTAGATCAGATCAATCCAATCCTTATCTCTCTCCCCTAGCATTTCTCTCTTTTCATCCTAGAACCTATCGATTCGCTACCTCTGAGTCTATCGCTAGACAAGTAGACTACTATACCTCTGAGCTAGCTATAGAACAAGTAGCACCCTCCTTATTTCAACAAGGTAGAGAAAGCGATAACTCGCCTAAAGTAGACTAGTTCAGTATTAGCATATATAGCCGAGTTCAAGCAGCTATAAGCATAGATTGACTAGAACAACGCAGCACTTCAAACGGTGTTTGTAACGGCGCAGGCAAGACTACTCGGATCAGTATCGGCGGTAGTGTCACTCAGAGGCATATGGGAGTGCGTGGGACATCAAACGAGCTTGATTCGAA